>NC_063258.1:7568801-7585907 GCF_019578655.1 Ricinus communis
GACACTCTACCACTGAGTTATATCCCTCCCCTTACCCCCATCGAGAAAGAGAACTGACTAATCCTAAGGCAAAAGGCCGAGAAACTTAACGCCACTATTCTTGAACAACTTGGAGTCGGGCCTTCTTTTCGCACTATTACGAATACAAAAATAATAGGAAAAATTGGATTCAATTGTCAACTGTTCCTATCGGAAATAGGATTGACTACGGCTTCGAGCCATAGCACATGGTTTCATAAAAGCGTATGATTTTCCCGATCTAAATAAAGCAGGTTTTATATGAAGAAGATTTGGCTCAACATGTTCTATTCGATACGGGTAGGAGAAGACCCCGACTCAGTATTCTTAAGAAAATAGAGAAATCAGAACCAAGTGAAGATGATACGGATCAACCCCTTCTTCTTGCATCAAAGATCTTACCATTTCCAAAGGAACTGGAGTTACATATCTTTTCCATTTCCATTTGAGAATTCTTATGTGTTTGTGTTTCCATACCCCCTTGAGACCCCGGAAAATGGACAAATTCCTTTTCTTAGGAACACACAAGATTCGTCACTACAAAAAGGATAATGGTAACCCCACCATTAACTATTTCATTTATTAACTACATTTATGGATTTCATAGTAATAAAAACAAAATACATGTATATCCTACCGAGACAGAATTTGTAACTTGCTATCCTCTTGCCTAGTAAGCAAAGATTTACCTCCGCAAAAAGGATGATTCATTCAGATCGATATGAGTGTCCAACTACATTGCATTGCCACAATCCATGTTGTATATTTGAAAGAGGTTGACCTCCTTGCTTATTTCATGGTACAACCCTCTTCTCGCTGAGCCCCTTTCTCCTCGATCCATAGAGATAAAATGTAGGACTGATGCCAACAGTTCATCACGGAAGAAAGGACTCACTGAGCCGGGATCGCTAACTAATACTAATCGAATACTAATAGAATAGAAAATAACTGTTTTTTATGTATACTTTCCCTGGTTCCGTTATTACCGCATGCTTTATGCAATCGATCGGATCATATAGATATCCCAACATAGGTCATCGAAAGGATCTCTGAGACCCACAAAAGCACGAAAGCCAAGATCTTTCAGAAAATGGATTCCTATTCGAAGAGTGCATAACCGCATGGATAAGCTCATACTAACCCGTCAATTTGGGATCCAATTCGGGATTTTCCTTAGTAGGTGCCGGGAAGGAATCAGAATGCAATAATATTGATTCATATAGTTATAGAAGAAAAGGTTCTTTATTGATTCAAACGATGTACCTATGGAATAGGGATAGTGAAAGAGAAAAAAATCGAAGATTTCACATAGTACTTTTAATCGAAAAATCAATCTTACCCTTCGCTCAATGAGAATATGTGTCAGATTTTATAGGATCAAACCAAGACTTAAGGAATGATGGAAGGGAATAAAAAAAGAAATAAAAAAAGAAAAGAGAGGGAAAAATAATAATAATAAAATAATAAATAAGTAAATAAATAAAAATGAAGTAGAAGAGCCCAGATTCCAAATGAACAAATTCAAACTTGAAAAAAATCTTTCTGATTCTCAAAGAATGAGGGGGCATAGGGATTGATCGAGAAAGATCTTTTGTTCTTATTATAGGATCGTGATTGGATCCGTATATGTTTGGTAAAAAGAAGAATCTTCTCCTTTGAGAATAATCAAAAAAGGAAAGTGTTCAGTTAGAACATAAAAATGTGACTAAATTTGTCCTAGTTACTCTTTGGGACGGAGTGGATGAAGGGAGGAACTTCTCAAACGAGGAAAAGGATCTAAGGACTTCAAAAGAATTGAATGAGGAGCCGTATGAGATGAAAATCTCATGTACGGTTCTGTAGAATGGCAGTAAGGGTGACTTATCTATCAACTTTTCCACTATCACCCTAAAAAACCAAACTCTGCATTACGTAAAGTCGCCAGAGTATGATTAACCTCTGGATTTGAAATCACTACTTATATACCTGGTATTGGCCATAATTCACAAGAACATTTTGTAGTCTTATGAACGGGTTGTCGAAGCCCTTCAAAATAAATTACTGATTTTCCTAAACTAACTTATAGAAATAGTGAAACCAGGTCGAATCTCAAGGGAACCAATGTGGATAGCTTCTCAAAGTAAAATAAAAAGGGGGATTTTGAATGTTTGAATCAAAATTAAATAACCAGAAAATAATGAGGGCTGAATATTAAAGTAAATAAAAATCAATCTTAACAAATTTCCAGTTCAAGAGTGCTAATTCCATCCAATTGTAATCATGATCATAGGCTAAAATAGCAATTCTTCCATTCAAGTACTTAGTCTACTTATTCGAAAAAGCCGCAATAAGTGTAATTCTCCTAATACAATTGACTCAAACCCAACATCTAAATCAAAACTTAACATTAGTCAACTGGGAACGATAGCGTTCCATATCAACTCAATGATAGCATTAAGAATAATGAGAATGACTAAACCAACATTAATTAATTGAGATAATTACAATTGAATTAACATTGTTCCTTTATTTCCCGGAGCCTATCATGCAAGCTATGTAATTCGAATAAGCCGTAATCACACACACATGAGCCAGCTCCTTGCTACTTGTGTCAATCGTTCATGATAATTACAGATCACAAACTCAAAGTTTAGCAATAGAAAAATCAATATCAAAGTTGAGTCGTCAGTTCAATCAATATTAATAATTCATAAATAATAACAACAATAAATAAAGAATACTTGAATTAAAGAAGAATTCTATTAAGCACAAAGCCTTAGAAAATCATAATTGGAATTTATTCACTCTTGAATTAGAAACTAAAAACTTAGCCACTCATGGTGGAGTAAGAATTCACACGAATTGTAGAGAATAGAAGAAGAATAAGAATATCCCTTAATAAAAGTACTTCCAGCCGTCCTTATATAGGAAGTAGAACCCTAAACCCTAATAATAGAATCCTTATCAAAAGAAATAAGCTTCCTATTAATCTTATCCCTATAAGGAAGGATAAGATTAAGAGTGATCTAAATAAATTAAAACCCTAAATACATGGAAAAAAGTTCTATTAATCTAACACTTCTAAAAATAAAGGAAATTAACTAGGGATAGGTCCACCATAAATTAATCTCTGAAAATTTCGAAGCTCTCTTTCGCATCTTTTAGCAGCTCATGGGACGCAAGGCATGGTCACGCCTTGTTGACAGTAGTCTTCTGAACAGATTTCTACGGAGCTCATGGCTGTAAGGCATGGTCACACCTTGTCGACAGTGATCTTCTGTGCAGATTTTTGTACCTCCTCCAAAAGACTTGGTTTTTGACAAATGATGACTTAAAACATGTCTTTAGGCTAGATTTTGCTCCATCCTTGATATTTCATCACCTAAGTCAGAATAAACAGAATTTCTATAATTAAGTACATTATTCAACCAAATTGCAAGGGAATTAAACACAATAAATATAACTATTTGTGACCTATCATCTTAGTAAGAGGGGGAAGGGTTAAGAATTTACCCAATGTGAGATATCACATTGTTCGAGGGACCTTAGATGCTGTCGGAGTAAAGGATCATCAACAAGGGCAGTGCGTTGTAGATTCTTATCCAAGACTTGTATCATTTGATGATGCCATATGAATCGCTAGAGACAAGTAAAGTATATGGCTAACCCAATAACAAAAGTTTCGTAAGAGGACTGGAGCAGGCTACCGTGAGAGAAAAGATCTTCTTTCTAAAGACATTTGCTTCGGAACTATTATATGTCCAAGGTCCAATGTTGGAATAATTTCAGAGTTTTCCTTGACTTTGTCCGTGTCAACAAACAATTCAAAATGCCTTGACTTTTTTAGAACAGGTCCGAGTAAAATAGCAATGATTCGAAGCACTTCTTTTTACACTATTTCGGAAACCCAAGGACTCAATCTTTATGGATATGTAAAATACAGGATTTCCAATCCTAGCAGGAAAGGGAGGGAAACGGATACTCAATTTAAAGTGAGTAAACAGAATTCCATGCTCGATCTCATAGATACATATAGAATTCTGTGGAAAGTAGTATTCAGTGAAAGTCATATGTACGGCTTGGAGGGAGGTCTTTCATATCTTTCGAGATCCACCCTACAACATGGGGTCAAAAAGCCAAAATAGAGGATCTTTTTAGCCCTTATAAAAGGAAAACTGATTCTTGAGAACCCTTGCACGCTCATGTCACATCGAGGTACTGCAGAAGAAAAAACTGCAAAATCCAATCCAATTTATCGTAATCGATTATTTAACATGTTGGTTAACCGTATTCTGAAACATGGAAAAAAACCATTGGCTTATCAAATTATCTATCGAGCAATGAAAAAGATTCAATAAAAGACAGAAACAAATCCACTATCTGTTTTACGTCAAGCAATACGTGGAGTAACTCCCGATATAGTAGTAAAAGCAAGACGTGTAGGCGAATCGACTCATCAAGTTCCCATTAAAATAGGATCCACACAAGGAAAAGCACTTGCCATTCATTGGTTATTAGGGGCATCCCGAAAACGTCCGGGTCGAAATATGGCTTTCAAATTAAGTTATGAATTAGTGGATGCTGCCAAAGGGAGTGGTGTTGCCATACGTAAAAAGGAAGAGCTCATAGAATGGTAGAGGCAAATAGAGCTTTTGCACATTTCTTTAACTCATGAACAGGATCTATATAGACACACAGACTCATAGAGCCATACATCTCGATCAGAAAAGAATCAATAGAAAAAGAAAGAATCATAATTGATCACTATATTTCTCGAAATAAAGGAAAAAGAAGCCCTCTCAGGGACTTGCTTAAGAATAAGAAAGAGGTAAATGCCATGAAATAAGCTTTGATCATCCTATTTATGGGGATTCCTTAAATATTCCATTCCAAAAAAAAGGAAAGTTCGAAACAATTGGGATTTTTTTGGAGATTGGATGTAGTTACTAATTCATGATCTGGCATGTACAGAATGAAAACTTCATTCTCGATTCTATGAGAATTTTTATGAAAGCCTTTCATTTGCTTCTCTTCGATGGAAGTTTTATTTTTCCAGAATGTATCCTAATTTTTGGCCTAATTCTTCTTCTGATGATCGATTTAATCTCTGATAGAAAAGATATATCTTGGTTATATTTCATCTCTTCAACAAGTTTAATAATGAGTATAACAACCCTATTTCTCCGATGGGGAGAAGAACCTATAATTAGCTTTTCGAGAAATTTCCAAACGAACAATCGAAATCTTTGAATTTCTTATTTTAATATGTTCAACTCTATGTATTCCTCTATCCGTAGAGTATATTGAATGTACAGAAATGGCTATAATAGAGTTTCTCTTATTCGTATTAACATATACTCTAGGAGGGTTGATTGGTCTAAGTTTCTCTTATTAACCTCAGACCAATCAATCAAATATTGATTAATATGTAATCGATCGAACACTACTTGAAAAAGAAAACTGTTGTTCTTCTTAGAAATGAAATGCTCCAAATATTCCTAGAAATTCTTACTCCCATTAGACCATTTGTATCTATATGCATTAGGATCCCAATTCATGGATCTCTCAGTTCGAGAAAGAAAAATAAGAGGATCGAACCATTTCTTCTCACTCTTTTTCAAATTCGATAAATGTTGGTTGATCGTATATTTCATTATAGTTCTATGATTCAGAGTATCATTTCCTATTGGATCCCTTTGAATTCCATATTCAAAGTTACGATTGGATCTATTCATTAAAAAGAATTGAGTCAATACATTTCTTATGTACCTATAGGTACTGTATTGGATTTAAATCAGATTTAGGATCAATCCATATTGATTAAATGCCTTCATTGTGTTGTTGCTAGCAAATACCACTGTTTTTTATTTTAGATCTTCAAAATCATTCCCGCAGGAGATCTGGACCCATTTTTTTTATCCTTCGATAAAAAGATTCATTCTCTTCATAAGAAATAGGATGTAGAACCAATAAAGATTTCTTTTTCGATTCATCCCTAGAATTGAATACCTCATTCAAGAATTGTTTTTGATCCAATCTGTAGGAATCAATAAAAAAGGTAAATCCCTTATGATACACTAGATCCAGCTCAGTTATTGATAGAGTGAATAGATTCGCCATATCTTGAAATCTCTTCTGATTCAAAATCGCGGTGTAACATGTATCCCCCCCTGGTTCCGATCATGGAATAGATGAAATAAATCAAAAAATGGATTTTTTGTTTAAGAAGAAAATCTTATTGGAACTGTCTATATCCAGTTCATCCTTCAGAACCATATCACATCCCGGATCTGGTGAAATAGGATGAATTGAGATGGTATTTTATAAATATGTGATTATCTTGAATATATTAACTATTTCTTTATTTTCCAATCGCCTGGAAGGGACAAAAAAAACATCATGTTCTTTCTTCAACAATTTCTGATCTCTAGTGAACCTCTCAATAGGATTCGAACCCCGATGAAGTTCTGACGATCTATCAGAGAAAAAAGAATGAATGGATCTTGTAGGATTCCTAAGAAATTCTTTGATTTCTTCCGGAAGCAGATAATTATTCATCTACTTCTCACCTTCCGTGAATAGCCAGGACATTGAGGAATATCCAGAAAGACATTTAGGGAATCGGTTTAATTCTATCTCTGTTTGTTTCGTTTGAAGAAAGGAAGGATCCCAAAGAATCGATCTTTCTTTTAGGTGTTGAATCTTTCTTTGATTGATCAATGTGTGATATTCTGAATCCTCATTACTAATGGAATCAAAATGATCTCTGGATTGATCAATAGATCCCTTCAATTGGCTAGAATTCCTTCCTTGAATGAAACTATATCTTGTGGAATCATATTGAATATTTGGCGACATATTTCGTGCCTTACTAAAAAACTGATCCTTGTTTACCAACCACACATTGTCTAACCAAATCCAATTCGCTCTTGATATGTTCCTAAAAAAATCTGATTCGTGTGAATTATTCCGCCAACTAACGAAGAGATCTTGGCAGAATTGCCACATATGAACTTGAGCACAATTTTGCAAAGAAATAGCCCACTTCCTTCTCGAGAAGAGATGTGAAAAATGCTCAATATCATTTGATTGAATAGTTGACCGAGTTCCTTATTGTTTGAAGAAACCCTCCACTTCAATTGATATTTTTTCACAAAAAGCAAACATGAGAAAACAAATCCAGTCTTTCACTAAGATTTCGAATAGTTGTCCCGAATTCAAGTTGATTATGTTTCGCCCCTTCCTCAGAGAAAGATGATCAAACAATTCCAAATCATGGTCCTTGCGGATTGGATCATCCATATAATATACAAAAAAGAAACTCCAGATATTTGATACCTTTTCTTTGAATGAGATTTCAATTCCGTAGACGATT
The DNA here is from genome assembly GCF_019578655.1 of Ricinus communis. Lineage (NCBI taxonomy): Eukaryota > Viridiplantae > Streptophyta > Magnoliopsida > Malpighiales > Euphorbiaceae > Ricinus > Ricinus communis. The sequence continues at coordinate 7,576,174 of NC_063258.1, forward strand.
TCATTAGATATCTTACAACTAGAATCCCTCCTTTTTTCGATCCAGTTCCTCCACCACCGCGAACCCTAGTTAGATTCGGACATGATACACTTTTTAGTTATTAGGAGAACTCATGTACTCTCTTTCAGATCCAGCAAAGAGCTCTCAGAGATCTTTTTTCCTTTTGGAAGATACAGGAGCGAAATAATCAACCTATTGATATTGGAAGACCAAAAGGATTCTTCCAATGTATCATTTCTAGGTTCAATGGAATTCATAGGTATAGGAAGAAGCCCTGTCAAATAGAGATTTTTCTTTCGACCATCTTTCGATTGTTAATACGATATATAAGGACCACTACTACAAATAGTACTACACCCTTGATCGTGAAATATCGATTGCTTATTGAACCTTGTGAATTGCGTGAAAGTAAGATACTCTAGGAGGCTCTTTGTGTGAAAGCCCAGAGTTACTCCTTTGTTCTTTGTTATATTAACCTAAAATGAGTGATGCTTTCTAAACTAACTAATAGCTACAATCTAAGTTCTAAGGGAGATGCAAGAGTAATTGATAACTAAAATAATTAAGGCAAGAGAGCAAACCCAAAGGGAACCTAAAATAGTTGGAAATCAAACAAAAGATAAAGGATTGTTGAATCTAATTATGCTACCCGTGGATGAATTCTTAATTGAATTCAGTTTCTCTCTCGAGATAACCGTATTCCTAAATCTAATAAACTAAAGTTGGAATATCTTCCTAACGATTGATTCTTAAATTGGCATTAAGCTTTGATCCGCCTCTGTTAAGCTTTGTTAATTCTTAATCCGGCTAGTTAATTATCCTTATCTCTAAGTTATTATTAACCAGTTCTTGCTATTCAAAATTCCAATTGCCAAATGGACTTCTCAATCACACAAAGCAATCTAAACACACAATTCACAACGTCTCATGAACAATGCATTATCTTATTAATACTAAAGGCAAGAAGAATACAAAACTAACCCAAACAATGCAACAAAATAATACTAAGCCAACATAGTAAAGAAATCCCAATAGATTTAATCAATCTAGCTAATCATATTCGTTATCAAAATACACAAGAATTCAATTACAACAATGAGCAAAGGTAGAGAAAACCCGATTACACCCTTGGATGAGAGTAAACAGCCCCAAATCCTTTTGCTCCAATTGAATCGATTCTTGTTCCTCTTTCTCGATTTGAAAATTAATCAACGAGCCTCGCCCAATCTTCGATCCTTGAAGGGAATCTGATTGAAACTTTGATCCAAGTCTCCTTTTCCCTTGGTTCCAGCTCAGAAAACCCTTAGAGAGAGAAAAATTAGGGTTTGGGACGTTCTCCCCCTCTCTCCCCCTTTTTTTCCTCTCTTCTTACTTTTAACTAATTCCCCCAGTCGCCGCCAACACGGCCATGTTTGTGGCCGTGTTCCCAACACGGGCTGGTGTTAATGCCCGTGTTACTCTCCGTGGCTGTGTTGTAAAACTTCTGTTTCTTTGATGTTTGATGCACCAACACGGCCGTGTTGGTGAACGTGTTGAAAACACGGCCAGTGTTGAAACCAACACGGCCATGTTCAACTTCCTCTTGCTCGTACTTGGCTTGTTTCGGCAGCTTCGGCGTCCAATTATGCTCCAATTCTTCCATTTATCATCCTTTGACTTCTTTTGGACCTAATGTATAGAAACAGACGCATAGGGTGAGTGTTAGGACCGATTCACGTCCAAATGTCCATAAAATCAATCTTAAAAACCCCATTTAGATGTGTGTATTTTACGCACATCAAATAACCCCACACTTAGCTCATTACTTGTCCTCATGCAATTAAAAGTAAAATAAAGAAAATATAAGGAACAATACTTAAACTGACAGACAAGCTAGAGAGCTCCTACACATATCCTTAACAAGCGTAAGTCAAACAAAAAGAAACGAAGCAATCAATTCATGTATCACAACCAAGATGCCAATAATTCGCAAAATACTGTCTCAACAAAATTATTCAGAACAAACTCCTCATCAGATTCACTCTAAGTCACTCAAAGTGTTTAAAGAGTAGTGTTTAATCGCTCAATGCATCAACTACTGCCTTACTTACTATATGCTTGCTCTTAAATCCTACTCCAACTACTTATGGAGAGTCCACAGCCATGTCAAGAGGTCTTTATAAGGGTTGTAATGGGGATTAGGTAAGGGTAGGTAAATTTGGTCAGAGTTGAACCTATGGTGTTCTGCAATGAAATACATGACCTACACACAAGTCACAATAATCACAAGGGGTAAACAATGGATAGTAGTCCAAGGTGGGAAATAAGAATTAAGTCAAAATGTTTAGCTCACTTACTTTCTTTCTTTTCATCACCTTTCCCTCTTATTCTTTTATTTCTCTTATTCTTTTTCTTTTTTTTTATTTCATAAGGGAAGAACATTCACATAATAGAGTGAATTTTTTTTTTGATTGAAGAAAGCTGTTATAAGATTCGATACTATTCCCAAGACAAAAATTCCCAATAAAAACAACTCATGTGCAGAATCATAACCCAAAGCAGAATAAAACTAAGTGGCAATGAAATATGATAGAAAATGGTGAAAGAGGGGGTTATCTACAAAATTAATAAACGAATGAAGGCTATTTGGCTAGAATGAAAAACCTAAGTGCCTCTATCATACCAAAGTGTTAAACTCTTCTTGTGGCCCTCATAAGCATTACCGAGCAAGTTCTAAAAGTAAAGACAGTAATTGGCACTCTCAACAAGAAATAAATATAAGCATATAAAGTGTATGCTTACAATTTAGGCTCAATTTCTCATAAGTGTGCTTTTTGAGTAGGTTCCAAACAAAAATCATCAAAACAGAATTAAATAAATCAAAGCAACTTAGTGCAAAACTCAAACTAATTATCTTACATTCTTCTGGAAGACTCAACACTATCGGTTTTACCTGATCACATGGACATAAACAGGATTTCCAAAAGCAAGTCAACAGTAAAAGCATCGAAACAAAGTGAAAAAATTTCAAAATTTTACAAAAAATTGCATAAAGAATAAATAAATAATTAAGATGGGATAAATATCACTCACCCCACACTTGAAGGACACACTGTCCTCAGTGTACAAAATATAAGAAATGCAAAATGGAAAAGAACTAATACTGCCCTGACTATGGCTCCGGAGTGAAAAGAGGTGCATCATTAGGGATATCAGGGTGTTGGCTAGTCTATGGTAAGAAGAGTGGCTGGAAATAATAAAATAAGGAATTAAAATTGAAACTGAAACAAAAATTAAATAAAATATGAAAACTAAAACTAATAAGATGTTTCAAAATGAAAGGGTAAAAAAAATTAAATTAAATTAAATTAAAAATTAAAAATGAAAAAAAAAATTTGGGGTGCCTCCCAAAAGCGCTTCTTTTTTATGTGATGAGTCTTCTTAGGTGGACTTATGGTGAAAAGGAAATGGTGGGGATTGACTACCATCCATCCTTCTTCCAAGTAAATGGCTTAAAGTATCCGCTTAAAGGGATAATCGTCAATATCCTCTTCCCGACTATCAAGCAAGCTGCCAGTATAACAGGCAAGACTCGCTCCTCGTATAATTGCATGTAGTCATGATGCTCTAGGGGCTCTTCCAATTTGAAAGCTGAAGTTTCACCAATTAGAAGGATCGATGGTTGGGCAATTTCTTCAGAAACGTTGATGGTTTTCTCTAGTCCTTAGCTTGGTTCACTTGCTATTCGAGCTCCTCCAAGACTTCCTCATTGGATAACTCGTGCTCATCTTCCATTATCGAAGGGACTTGTGAAAAATCCACCAAAAATTCCTCTAATTGTAACTCAGTATCATCAACTGTACATTCTTGTTGATAGTCTTTCAAAGGAATCATGTTCGCCTCTTCCTTTTCTGGTTCCATCTCCATGTTCAAGAAATCGTCCTGCATAGAAGCATCATTGTCAAACATAGTAGATAAACCAGAAAAATTCTCACCTAAACGCAAAGTGATGGTGCTCAAATGCTCCTCGGATTCAGTAGCGTTTGATGGAGTTCCCAATTGCTCTTCAGTTTGGGAAGAGGTTTTAATTGATAAAAAAGAAGAATCTACTTCAACCGTTATGCCCTTAGGCACGGCCATACATAAACATAGAAATCACATTTGGAAAGGGTGGACAATTAGCTAGAGTTGTAGGTGCTGTAGCGAAACTGATTGTAAAAGAGGGGAAATCAGCTACATTAAAATTACCTTCTAGGGAGGTTCGTTTGATATCCAAAAACTGCTCAGCAACAGTCGAACAAGTAGGGAATACTGGGGTGAACCAGAAAAGTTTAGATAGAGTGGATCTAAATGTTGGCTAGGTAAGCGTCTTGTAGTAAGAGGAGTAGTTATGAACCCTGTAGACCATCCCCATAGGGATGGTGAAGGGAGGGCCCCAATTAGTAGAATAAGACTCGCAACCCCTTGGGGTTCTCCTGCACTTGGAAGAAGAAATAGAAAAAGGAATAAATATAGTGATAATTTGATTATTCATCACCGTAGTAATAGGAAAAAATATAGAATTTGTTTCTTCGTCTTTTCAAAATAAATAAAAAAAACAAATAGAAGAAATTAACTGTGACTCGTTCACTAAAATAAATCCTTTTGTAGCAAATCATTTATTAAAGAAATAAATAAGCTTAACACAAAAGGAGAAAAATAAATAATAGTAACGTGGTCTCGGGCATCTACCGTTATACACACAATGATCGGCCATACTATTGCTATCCATAATAGAAAGGAGCATTTACCTATTTATATAACAGATAGCATGGTGGGCCATAAATTGGGAGAATTTTCACCTACTCTAAATTTCCGGGGACATGCAAAAAATGATAATAAATCTCGTCGTTAATTCGTTAATCGTAATTCCTAAATAATTAATATTTAATATTTAAGATTAATAAAATGAATTTTCATTTTATTAATAATTTTATTAACAAAATGAATATTTCATTTTAAATTTAAATAAATATTTAAATATTAAATAAAAAATGAATATAATATTATTAAATAAAAATATTAATATTATTAAATAGAAAATGTTTAAATTAATATTGAATAAAATTAATATTAAAAATAAATAAAAAAAGAAAATTTCAATTCAATTGAAATTTTTCTTTCATTTTAAAAGTTTCATTTAAATTGAAAAGGAAAATATTGATATTTGAATAGTGAATAGTATTTTGTAATTTAGTATCCTTGATCCCATTGATAACGAGTGGGACTAAATAATTCAATCGGAGTAGTTGCTGAATCATACCACATAGTTCCAACAATAACAAAAGCTACAAAAGAGACAGCAGCGATACTACTGGAAGGGACAGTTTCAATATTTCCCATACGTAATCCTTTGTATAAACGTTGGAGCGGACGCATACTAAGATGGAATAGGCCCACTAATATACCCAATATACCCGCTGCAATATGATGAGAGGCTATTCCTCCCAGAACAATAGGATCAAACCTTTCCACACCCCATGCTGGACTTATGGGTTGTACCTTTCCAATTAGTCCATAAGGATCGGACACCCATATTCCAGGACCATACAACTCGGTTACATGAAAAGCGCCAAACCCAAAGCAAGCCACCCTAGAGAGAAATAAATGAATTCCAACGATCTTTGGCAAATCCAAAGAAGGTTTTCCTGTATGTTCATCGCAAAATATTTCTAGATCCCAATACACCCAATGCCAAATAGCTGCCAAGAAGCACAAGCCAAAAAACACAATATGCGCCCCAGGCATGCCTTCAGAACTCCAAATACCCGAATTCGTTATAGTTTCTCCTGTGATACTCCAACCACCCCATGAATTGGTTATTCCTAAATGGGTCATAAATGGTATAACGAACATACCTTGTCTCTACATTGGATCGAGAACAGGGTTAGAGGGATCAAAAACTGCTAATTCATAAAGAGCCATCGAATCGGCCCAACCAGTAACTAAAGCTATATGCATTATATGGACAGACAGCAAACGACTGGGATCATTTAATACGATGGTATGAACACGATACCAAGGCAAATCCATGGAAATATCCCTTTATTAATGAAAAAATAGACACTATTTAACTTTATTACACTAGAAAAACTATGTTATGGATCTCTCCTTTTAAGTAGATTATCTCGGAGAAAGAATTAATATTTTTTATATTCTTCTTCTTTTCTATTTTAGTAATAATGTAACAATTCTGTTTGTGGGAACAAAGAAAAGAGAACTAGATCTATTCTATACCCGATAAGTACCAATACGCAATAGGGGGTTGAGTCTATTTTATAAGAGCGAATGCATAAAGATTTGTTCATCATTCAAAGTACCTATTCGTAAGAATTGAACTCTATTGGTTTTGTCTTCCCTTTTTTTATTTTATATATATATATATATATTAAATATAAACTTATCGAATCCATGTATAAAATATTATAAAGGTTATTATTATTAAGATAATAAATTCATTGTTATAAGACAATAAATTCATTGTTACGTTTTCACATTAAAGTGAAATAGAGTACTTATAATTTTCCTGTCATTTAATGCCCATTGGTGTTCCAAAAGTCCCTTTTCAAAATCCTAGGGAAGACGATTCCATTTGGATTGATGTATAGTGCGACTTGTCAGATATATTGGGTCATATGGGATTCCCTCGTTCTCTCCCCCAATTGAGATATCCTCAGTTTCGCCCAAGAAAGATTTGATTAAATCATCCAAAATTTGGAGCATGAAATGCAATGAAGTCCAATTAGATATATGCTTTTGAGGTACTCAAATTAATATTATATATATCAATTAGAATAATTTATGGTTGGCTTGTTTGGACCAAAAGAATGAAGTATCCAAGCTCCGTTTAGAAGAACCCAATTGGTAATATATCTATTATGATTACTGCTTGTATCATATTTTATTTATAAAGTTGAAATAATTATGAAGTTGAAATAATTTCAAACTGCTAATCATATTCAATCGAATAATATAATAATGAATATGTCAAATATTTAGCAGAAGACATGAAATGAATTAAATTAAAAAAAAAAAAGAAGTTGTAACAAAAAGACGCGGTATTGGGGCATTTGCTCTATATGTGCAAATAAAAATTGGGCAAATCTTTACTCGGAATAGACCACAAACCTAAAAGAGTTGAAGAAACCCATTCAGGAACAAGATAATGTCATCCTGATTTGAATTGAATCTCGATGATAAAATACATCAATAAGAAGTTTGTCTGATAAGTTTAACAATTTTTTTAATCTTTATAGGGAAACCTTTTTTTTATTTTGTAGGTAACGGGTTAAAACTCATCTTTCTTGAAAGCTGGAAGAAAAGCCCTTTCATTAGCATTAGACATTAGAAAAAAAAAGAGCTAAGTTAAAAACTACTCATTATCATAAAAGGAAGGTTGGAATCTACACATTGATTCTCTATTTTATTTTCGTCGATTCTTGTTGAACCGTATGCATCAAAAGGTGCACGTATGGTTCCTAGAAGATAGAAATTTATCTTAATCAATCGACTTTATCGAGAAAGATTACTTTTTTTAGGTCAAGATGTTGATAGCGAGATCTCGAATCAACTTATTAGTGTTATGGTATATCTCAGTATAGAGAGCGAGACTAAAGATTTGTATTCATTTATAAACTCTCCTAGTGGATGGGTAATACCCAGAATAGCTATTTATGATACTATACAATTTGTGCAACCAGATATACAAACAGTATGCATGGGATTAGCTGCTTAAATGGCATCTTTTATCCTCGTTGGAGGAAAAATTATCAAATGTTTAGCATTCCCTCATGCTTGGCGCCAATGGGTTTCTATTTGAAAGAAAAAGAAAACTATGCCTTCGCCAAATGAAATATTGAAATATAAATATTAAGTAATAATAACATGCAGTTCGAATTCGATATAGATATAAGAATTTTTTTTAAGCATTAGATTATGTATCGAAAGAATAGTATGAGATATTAAGTAAGGGTATTTCTGATTTTATTCTATCAGGGGCCTATTTCAGCATCACAAACTTTTTTATTTTCCCACCGGAGGGCTCTTAACATTATTTATGTTATAAAAATAAAAGAGTACGAAAAAAAGATTTATTTTTCAAATAAAATAAAAAAAAAACTTTGGGATTGCTAAATCACTGATGAAATAAAGCAACGAGACCACCATAGTATTTTTTATTTATTTTTGAACTCCTCCAAAGACAAGGAAAGGGTGGTTATTGGATCATTTACTGATTTAAACCTGATAAACTCTATGTTTTTACTCGATAAAAAAAGGTAAGTAAAAGTGAATTCCATTGTGGAGCCGTATGCAATGCGTAAACAATGGTTGTATGGTTGTTCAATTCTATCTTTTCTTTTTCTTATTATTCTTTATCTCTTCTCGTCATCTTTTTATTTATTATGCAAGATAGAATAGCCATTTTTCTTATATCATCATTTTATTTATTATGCGAGATAGAATAGCCATTTTTCTTATATCATCAGGGTAATGATTCATCAACCTATTGCTGGTTTTTATGAGGCCCAAATAGGAGAATTTGTCTTGGAAGCAGAAGAACTACTGAAACTGCGCAAAATCCTCACAAGGATTTATGCACATAGAACAGGAAAACCTTTATGGGTTGTATTCGAAGAAATTGAAAGAGATGTTTTTATGTCAGCAGCAGAAGCCCAAGCTCATGGAATTGTTGATCTTTAGCAGTTGCATAAGAAATAGCAGAAATTTCACGCAGATCACGATTGGATTTTTCTTTCTTACCAGGCTGTCAATTTCAATTAAATATTCTTTAATATTCTATTAATTATTTAATAATTATTTAATAATAGAATATTAATATAGAAAAAATTCATAATCATCCAGTTAGGATCGATCTAAACCAGCCTATTATGCATATGATTCAATATGCCAACTATTAAACAACTTATTAGAAACACAAGACAGCCAATCAGAAATATTACCAAATCTCCCGCTCTCGAGGGATGTCCTCAGCGCCAAGGAACATGTACTAGGGTGTATGTGTGATTTGTTTAGATCGTGAACTTGGATAAAAGAAGACTTTTTCCAATATCTATGATCAGTACAGATGAATAAGATAGAATAGAAGAATCCCCTTCATTATCTAAAAAAAGAGATCTATCATATTCGTCTATTGTGTATCAAATTTATGGTTTTATTGCTGCAACCTCAATTTTCAATTTAAAACGAAAAAGAGTTTCTCATTGGTAACAAATGATTATCCTTTAAGCGGGGGAAATCTTATTAATCTTATTTAAGTTAAAAGGCCAAAAATTATACCCATACTGTTGCAAGAATGGACTAACAGGGTCAACTAATTAGAAAATCATTATAATTAAATATTGTTACTGTATAGACAGATCTCCTTATGAAAGACCTATTACTAGATAATTCATGGCTAGAGTCAAAAAGTGTGAACTACACATGTTAACAATAGCATTGATTATGATTAAATATTTATTATATTAAATGATTAAATAAGGAGGGGCTCCGGTGTATAGAGAAGACCTCACCATTTAAGAAGTAACCATAGAAATGATGGAACCCACTATTATTTCTATTATTTATTTATCTATTTATATATTTTTATTTACTACTTTTTTATTAAATTTTTGTTTGATACCTAGTATCAATATAGTTTCTTATTTCGAGGTGAAATGCCTCGAAAGAAAAAATCGTGGTTGGGAAGATTATAGTAG